>NC_081757.1:24267155-24299655 GCF_963082965.1 Carassius carassius | reverse complement strand
TAATTTTAACCTCATGTAGGCACTCAATGCGAGGGTTGATTTAAGTGATTGATGGCTGTTCATGTCTATGCAATTTCACGTATTGCTGTAAACTTGGGACTTCACATTTTCTTTCTCTTAAACTCATTCTTCCCTAACGTTCTATCTTCCTGTAACTTGTGTGAATGTGTGAGTGCATGTGCTTATGTGTTAGATTAGTTTATATGTCTTAGATTTATCTAATAAAGCCTTATTCATATCGAAAAGAGAAGAATCTTGTGATTCGTGCTTACAAGTTAATGCCTTAAACTGCCGTTCTTGTTACTGTGCTAATTGATAGTGTTTTCACTATACTTTGGATATTAATATCCAGCGCAGATTTGATGTTAAACGGCTCGCAGGGCGTCTCAGTGATCAGCCATGAAACAGTGATTCTGTTCAAATTCCCTTCAAAATCTTAAATGATTCCCTTTGAGCTAAATTGACCTGTTTCCCTTAAAAAATTTTATTTTCTTAACTTTATTATTATTACTATGAAAATCTTAAATTATTTCTTTAATGAAATGATACTCTAAATAATAAACTAAAACTGCTAGTAGGTGGTGGTAAATGTCTTAATGATTAAGTCATCGAGTCATTTATTTATTCGTTTGATTCGTTCAAATGGCTGATTCATTTACGAGTCAAGTAAAGGGTTCTTTATGAATGGTTCATTGAATCATTAGGCTTGTTCGACTTGAAGCATGTCATCACCATCAGACCGACTGGTGTGTGACATCAAAGTACAGCAAGAGCTTTAGAGAGCAGATGACTCCTTGTGCTTTTGAATCTCACTCGTGGAACTTTGATGTCATACACCGATCGGTCTGTGCAGCGCCTCTTCATATCCAATGCATATGCCAATGGTTTAAACACGCCAAATGGTTCACCAAATTCGTTCAAAACGTGGAATGAGAAATGAAATGCTGTTGTGGGTTGCTCGGAGATAAACAGTTATGCTTTGTCTTTATCTTCTGGTTTGCAAAATTGAGCAAAACAGACAACAGTCTTAACACAATATTAACTTCTCAATGAACTGTTGATGAGTATCATATTTGCACTTGTGTGATATTGCACTTAGCCTACTTCTTATGTGATATTTCTTAGCTATGTGATGTAAATATAAGACACAATCTCGAACGGGCGTTTTGCCCCATATCTTGAATTTTAGGGACATTTTCTAGGCTCCATCACGCAGTAAGTTGTTGTTCTGCCTCATATTAGTCATCAATTGACTGTATGAAATGGCAGATGATCCACATAGGTCTGGTGCGGGGCAAGGGCATCAAATGCGCTAATAATTTGAACGCGTTATTTTTCTCCATAATTAATTAATCTTATTAATGCGTTAAATTACCAGCGCTAATATATATATATATATATATATATATATATATATATATATATATATATATATATATATATATATATATATACATTTTCAAAAAATATATAACTATTGAATGAAGGAAAATACTTACTGTCCCCAAACTTTTGAATTGTAATGTAACTTACAAGGTACACATTTTGTCAGCACATTTGTGTTCCCTACGAATCGAACCTGTGACCTCTGTGTTGCTAGTACCAAGCTCTACCCATTGAGCTAACATAGAGACTAAAACAGAATAAGTAATGTGCATTTTTCAACTAACTCACAAGTTTCCTTCGTAAGGTGTTATCTACCACAACAACAACTTGTGGGTTGCCTCTCTGCAGCCTGCAATCCCCGTCAGGACTGAAAAAGTCACCAGAACATATCTCTGAATCAGTAATTCTTCTTTGCTGAGCTCAGGACATGTTTTTTATGCTGAAAGTGTTCATTCATGCTCTTTCCAACACACACGCACCCACTAACACTGGGTGGAGCAGATGCTGTTTAGCTGTGGTAATTTGAATATATTTTTGGGTCAATCGCACGCTCGCAAGAGACACATATCCACGCCTTCCATGTGCCGAACAATTTAAATTTTTAATACTCCATTTAAATATATGGGCCACCTCTGCGGCAATCTCACAATGCCAAAAGCCCCTCTGATTTATGGGAGCCAAACAAAGCCACGGCGCCACGCTCTGGTATCTGCTCTTACCTTCCCTGCTATTGTTATCTTTAAACCATTTCACCTTAAGGAAGAATCAATAAGAACAATTATTAGAAGAAGACACTACACACAGCTGTCTCTCTCTCCTCCATCTTTTTCCCTTTCCTTCTTTTCCAACCTCCCGTCTTTCTCCTTTCTATTTGTCTCTCCCTCGTTCTGTCTTTCTCCTTGGCAACTCACAGGGTATAATATTTAATTACGCTTTATAATTTATGCAGGTTATCAAAACTGTGAGAGCATCATTTTATGTACATTGGGCAAATTGCTTTTTTTCCCCTCCTTTTCTTGAGAATGGGGGTGGGGGGTGAGGGGTGATTCTTTGCAGGCATAGACAAAGATATTGAAGCTGGGTGCAAATGTGAAATGAATAAACAGGGTGGATCTCTTCTTCAAGGCCCTAAATGAGATCTGTAGGAAATAATTTAAACCAGCGATAGGACCATTTATCATTGAAGGAGAAGAGAGAGAGAGAGAAAGAGAGAGAGAGAGTAGTGCCCCTGGCCCTGACTGCTGCAGCCTGCATCATGCCACCATAAAAAAGAGCCATTACTGTAAACAGACACTGGATGTGCCCTCCTACAAGTCAAAGGAGTCTCTACCCATTCACTTGCACAGGTACGGCCTGCGTTCTGCAGCTCGGCACATGTGGCTCCTCTGAGACCTGTTGGTTTGTCAGACTTCCTCACCGCGAGACGTAAAGAACTGTCACAATTCACTTTGCCTGCACTCGTGCAAAGGCCTAATGTACAGATCATATATTTTGACATGTATGCGATTTCATTTCCCGACTGTGTACGTTCACTTAAGACATAACCTACTGTGTTTGCATTAATATCCCGCCTAGATGCACTAGCCTGACAACTGCACTATATAGTGTCATTAGTTAGCTGCTTTGTGGCAATACTCACAAGTGTTTAACATGAATATGACCAAATATTACATTATTTAGCATTTTCTTGTTTTGTTGGCATCTTAAGATATTTATAAGACCAAGAAAATGCATAGAAAGGTAATAGTTTGTGACATTCATGTTTAAAACCTACGAGTTTTGCTACTAAAGACAGTTGTACGCTATAGCTATATGATTTCATTCTTACAATATTTCTAAGAACATTACACAAATGCAACAGAAAAGAACTGTACATCTTTATCTCTAATATAGCTCATTGGTGTCATTTGTTAATGTTTTGGTAGAAATAGTTGTTTAAATTAAATATCGCCAAATGTTACATTTCTTTGCATTTTCTTTTAGTTAGAAATATAATAAGATGTCAACAAAACAAATACATCATTAAATACAACTATCCCTGATAAAGCTTCACTGAAAGCATCTCTGATATTATTGAATTCTTTTAAGAAAAATGCATGTAATATACTTACAATGTAAACACTTGTATGAATTCACTTCTTTCACATGTATGCATTCCCGCTAGCTTCCAATTGATGATATTAGACCAGATTTAGTTTATCTGTCCTGCAACAGAAACAAATAAATAATAATAATTAATGATTAGATAAGATTTTTTAGATTAGACCAAATATCAGATTAACTTTCAACATACTGTTAAATGTGGGTAAAAATACACTACATGTATGTCACACAATCCTCCAGAAATGATTCTAATATGCTATTTTGTTGCTTAAGAAACATATAATCTTATAATATGATGTCTTATACATGCTTCTAAATATTTTGTGAGACCACTTTTTTTTCAGGACTATTTGATGAATAGAGAAAAGAGAAACGTTCAAAATACAGTATTTACTTAGAAATCTTTCGTAACATTTTAAAAAGGCTTTACAGTCAGTTTTGATCATTTTAATGTGTATTTGCTGAAGAAAATAATTATTTAAAAAAATCTTACTGACCTCTACGTATCAGATTCAGAACCATATTTGAAAGTACCTCAAATGTGATGTAAAAATGCTTCAATATTACATGTTTCTACTGTTAACAGGCATGAATCTGAGCCAAAAGAGATTACACAAATAAAATAATAATAAATGATTAAACCTACCAAGAACATTTATGAACGCAACTGAATATGCAAACAAAGAGAAAGGAACTCTGTTCTGTGAACTTTGAACTTCACCCTAATGTAACAAGGCATGAAAAAAAAAACTTCTGATTTTGGCATCTTTAATTAGTTTAAAGTGCATGCTTTAAGATTCATCTAAAGCTGGCAGGCTTGTTGAATAGTGCACCTGTGTCTATAATCCATACCTACCCCAGCTGTCTCGCCCCAATCCAGGTGTGTCTGTTTCACTGGATGCTACTATTAGCATTGCTAATGATCCAAATCTCCATACTTCTCTATATAATTAGTGGTAAAGATGACAAGCGACAGGCAAAAAAAATTCTGTGCTTTACTTTAGAGCACCGATCAGCTGCATGAGGAGGAGATTGAAAAACAGACACACATCTTCAGAAACAGGCCACAAGCAACTTAAATTATATATATATATTGCAAATGAGAAAACAATAAATCTGACACTAATAACGACAATGTGAAAAGCCAAGAGTTATTGAAGCACAGATTATTTTTCTCTTAATTGTATTCAGTGCTCTCAAAAAATGGCACCAGGCCATAAACGCCACATTACGCTCATTTATAACTGCTTACGCCGCTTTTAAAGATTTCTCATTGTTATTCAGAACAGGAGTTTTCAACCTTTCGTTTCCAGGGAGCCCCATATACCATCAACCTTGTGCAAGGGACCTCATCCTATACTTTAAAAAGCAGCTGCATGTTTTCATATATAAGGCAGCAATTTATACTGTGAAAATGCATATTATGAATATGTATAAAATATTTTTTTATAAATATTTGGTTTTCTACTCACGACAGTACTACTGATTAATTATTTACTTAAAAAATGTTTTTTTAATCTATGTATTGTATATTTTTTTTTTTTGCTTGCATTGGTGAGTGAATGGGTCAATGGGAAATTAAACTGAATTATTTTTTTTTTTAATAAAAACAAATAGAATTTTAACACCCTACCACACACACACACACACACACAAATATCTTAGACAAGAAAGTAAAATGTTTAAAAAAAGATATTCTAAAATAATATGTTTATATTTAATAATAATAATTTATATCTATAATTAATATTTATACAAAATTCTACTCACTACAATACTATACAGTTGATTTGTATTTTATTTTATTTTATACTACATTAATTATGTTTCATCTTATTTTTTCGACACTTTTTTTTTCTTTTCACCACGGACCCCAAGCTTTCCCTTGCGGGCCCCTGGGGGTCCCCAGACCCCAGTTCGAAACCCCCTAATTTAGGAGCATATTTTTTTCCTATTAAATTTTGTGGGAAAGATGTTAAAAACTGGATCCCCTGATAAAGTTGGAGGCTGATGTGTGTGCATGTGCGTCTGACTCCCCGCGCTGTGTTTGGGGCTCTAGGGCAGCCCGGTCTCTGGGGTTTCTAAATGTCAACGACCTGAGGGCCTGACTCTCTTTCTAGCATCCCTAACACACACATCAGTCAGCCTCTGATTCTGCTCTCTGCCTGATAACACTCGCTCATTCATCATGCTAATGAATCAAGCAAATTCATCATCTATCTCATTCCACTTTCAGCACTCAATGTACACATTCGCTCTGCCTCTGAAAAGACTAGGCCGCTTCGGCTTGTCTCCTTCCCCTTTCTGCTGTCGGAAGTGCTGGAGGTGTAAGATGAGAGGTGTGTGTGTGTGTGTTGTAGTGCGAGGAACAGGTTCATTCTATGTGTCTATCTTCTCTCAGCCTCTGGGAGTTTATACCAATTGGCCCCCACCTGCTAAACTTACTGACGTGCCTCCGCTTTGCCTTCTGCTCAGCTTGACTAACATAAATATGTAATTGGAGCACAAACAACGATGAGTGTGTGGGTATGAGTGTGTTTTTGATGGGGGAGGGGGTGTGTGTAAGTGAAAATGTGGTTTAAATGCTGTAAGCCCTCACTCCCTTGCCACCTTGCCTAACAGTCTTGTGTCAAGCGCATTGGGAGCGTTGTAAAGATCAGGAGTGTGACAGTGAGCATGTGAGACAGGCGCACACACCACACACACCACACACGGCGCAGAGGCAGAAAAGCAGCGTGAGTGGCAATAAAGCAGTGTAGTGACGCGGGTAGGCAGATGAGAGGAGAGCGGAAACGTAAAACAGCATGAGGACTCGGCTGGTGACGACATCCTAGCGGAGGTTAAACAGGCCTCGATTACCTTGATTTATAATCCTCCAGCAGTGTCAGAGAGAAAGAGGGAGAGGGAATGGCGCAGTGGCTAATAACTGTGTGTGTGAAGATTAAAAGGAGAACTATTTTAAAAGTCCAGATCAAAAAGTACAAAGTTTAAGGAAAACAACTATCGGTATCAGCAACTATCGATATTTAGTAACCATTGCAATATTATTCTTTCACTATACCATTAAAACATTTGGGGTATTTCTGAAAGAAGTCTCTTAAGCTCAACAAGGCTGCAATTATTTGTTCAAAATACTGTAAAAGAAGTGGTATTTGTGAAATATTATTACAATTTAGGATGATTGTTTATGTATTTCAATATTTTAAAATGTAATTCATTCCTGTGATGACAAAACAGAATTTTCAGAAGCAATTACTTCAGAATTAATTCTAACATGCTGATTGATTCTCAATTTTTAATAATAATAGTAATTGTAACTATAATTATCAACATTATAAACAGTTGTAATGCTTAATATTTTTTTGGAAACTATTATAATTTTCCATGATTCTCTTATGTATAGAAACTTCAAAACAGCAGCATTTACTTTTAAATACATTTAAAAAATACATTTTGCTGTCATATTATGATCAGTTTAAATTTTGGTGTATATAGTATTAATTTGTTAAAAGAAAATTGTGCTGACCAAAATTAATTAAAAACTTTAAAATGAGTGTACACTTCGAATACTTTTCAACAATTTTAAAAATTTTAATCATGTATTTAAACATAGTAATGAAGTTTTCTTGAGGTTACTTCATTTGAGCTGAACTAACAACTGTAATGTAAATAATGTAAAATGACCATTTAAAAAAGAAAAAAAAGAAGCATTACTACAATCTACGAACAGCCAAAAAAAATTGCTAAAAAAAATGTGGTAACATTAATATAGGGAACAGTTCTCACTTTTAACTAATTGATTATTAGCATGCCTATTATTAACATTTTTGCTGATTATTAGTACTTATAAAGCACATATTCTACATGAATATATTATATATCCCTAAACCAACCCAATACCTAAACTTAAGAACTGCCTTACTATCTATGAATAAGCAGCAAATTAGGTGGTTTTAGCGAGAATTGTACCTTAAAATAAAATGTGACCAAAATGGTAATCAATTTTTATTTAAAAATTTAATGTATGGTTATCATAGAATGGAATATTCAAGAGCTTACATACTGCATAATTAAATTACTTAATAGATCTGATGGGGGAAAAGTAAACATCAAATCATTGACCCAAATACATGAAATCTGCAATGAAAAAAAAAAAATGAGACTTGACATGAAACATAAGAAGTGGGGACAGAGCGAGTGTTGGACAGAGGGAGATTGAGAGAAATGAAGAGTGGTTTGTCTCACTGCTGAATCTGTGAGAGCAGAGGCGTCCACTAAAGTGCCTGAGGGAGTTTGGTCCTTCTGCTCTCTGTCTGTCTCTCTCTCTCTGAGACTAAGACCCACATTCCTCATGTCTATGAGAAGGAGAAACAGAAGGAAAGAGAGCAAGAAACCCAGCATTCCTTCAGCAGCCCAGCACTGTGCCGCCGCCACAACAAAAGAGCCATTCAGGAGGGCCCCGCTTTAAAAAGTTGAAGAGTATGTCTAATTTTGGTCAAAGTTCATTAGAAAGCACAAAAGCAGGAGCTCACTCAGAACATAAGGACAGTCAGAGAGGCAAGTGCTTCGTGCCAGCGCAGATAAGAAGGGACGGATGACTACAAAGCGCTCCTTAAGAGGACTTTGAAAAGGAAGGAAGGAAAGAGAGAAGCAGAAAAGGAAAGAAGGAAAGGGAAAAAAGAAGGGTCTGCATTCTCCAATTGGAATATGTCACGGTTTTAATGCAGTCATGTCAATATGTATTAACACAAGGGGTTAAACTAGTAGAGGGCAATATTTGAATATACAGTAACATCAAGCAAAAGAACAGCTTATAGCTAAGGGAAAAAAAATAATAAATGAACATTGAAATTGGTTCAATCAAAATCATTCAGTGATATGAGAACGTGCTTTATGAGAATTAAACAAACTGTTTCGGTATTGAATGCAGATTTTAAAGGCATTTTCACAGGGCTCTAAAGGAGAGGCCGCCAGTGGAGATGGCCTATAATTGCTAAAGCGAGTCCTAGTGTTGTAAATGGATATTGGAGATTAGATCTCCCAACTGGAGGGGCATGTCATTTTCCTATTTTTCCTCCTATTGATTTTGCTTGCTTTTATACTGTCATGGCCAGAGAGCTTAACCCATTCCTCGCCAGGCAAGCCAGCTACTTAGAACCAACAGTAACAGATGAATGACCTTTTAATTGGTGGACTAGTTGGCACCCACAGATCAATTCAATCAACCTGACTAATTTCCTGTTTAAACAGGACCTAAAAGCAATCCAAATCAATCATCTTGCTTCTGATCAGGTAAACATTAACCCTTTCCTCCTGATTTGTGTTTGTACTACAGAGTGGCATATTTCAGACATGTTTCGTTTCATTGAACACACACACACACACAGCACCCTTTCCCGCCTGCTGAGTGTGTGCTGGTTTATGGGAGCCATGCTCGCTCACTCCTAATCTCCTAATCAATAGTGAAGGCTCCCAATTAACCAAGGCCTGAAAGCCTCATATGTCCCCCCAGCATCGCTGCCATGTGGCTCTTCCCTCTCTATCTGTATGTGTTTGTGTCACATGTGCGACCGTGAACCCATCCCCCAAACGTTATCTCGAACAGTCAAACATACAAGATGCTGTGTTCGCAGAATCAAGTGGTTTACAGGCAACTTAACCCTCTTTCTAATACACATTCCCTCGCTCCTACTCTCAGTAGCGCCACGGGTTTATTTTAAGTGTCTCTTCTGCTGGATTATTTCCTGATGCTGTGGGCGATGTTTGGTGTGACAGCGGCAGTATGTCAGCGCCTGATTTGACTGCAGGGCGAGTGTGTGTTTATACCAAGTGAGCGTTGACAAGGCCTTATGAAAGGTGACTTCAGGCTCTACAAAACAAAACAAAAAGAGGAGGGTTTGTGACTTTTCCTTTTCAGGGACAATAACGGAAAAAAAACATCCACTCCACAGCTGAAAGACGCATTTAAGTGCCACCTGCGAGCTTATTAACCGAATATGCCTAGCAACAGTGCGTCTGCCTTATTGTTCCGCACACAATCCCTTCCATTAAGTTCACACAACATGTGAAGTCTGTTTTAACCAGCACCTGACATTTAAAGGTAAATGCGAGCCAAGTGTACTTAACTAGCCAGAAATCAGTTTTACACGCGACTAATTATAAAGAGTAGAACCGGTTGGCAGCGTAGAGCGTGAGGGATCAGCGTTTTGGATTTGTAAGGTGAGCCGCTCACGTCTGACTTTATCTCCCGCTCCCCATCCCCTCTCTCCATTCTTTGCGTTATTTTTACGTCTCCCTCAGTGCCCGGAGATAACGACTCGTCAATATTTAATGGACATGCTCCAACGAGAGCATGGCGGCGACAGGGAGTGAATGATATTTTGCTGTCAGAGGCCTATCTGATCAGGAGCTGTCCACAGGGGTGCAGGCCCTTGAGCCGGGATAATTCTCTTAGAGCAGGATGAAGAGTAGGACAGGAGAGAGGCCTCATCTCCATCCAAGCTCCCTCAACCACACACCAATCAGTCTACCACTATGGACTTAGGCTACCATCAGGCTAATGAAAACAAATGACTTATCAAGCTCCAGACAAACCAATTTCAGACATTCATCATGGCCCGCATGGATTTCGGAAATCCCATCAAGTCTGTCCCCCTCTCGTTGTTCTCACCGCATCTCCGATCCCACATGACTGACTGTTCTCGTCCCTTTCCTCATCCGTTTCGGCCTCATAAAGTCTTCTTCGTCTAACAGACAGGCCTAGACGGTGACACACAATGCAATAGCGCTTGTGAAGGCTGCAATTTAGCAGCAATTTGGTCAGGCAGTTTCTGAAACATTGCGAATGCTTTAGGATGCCAGGCTGACGTGTTGGTAAATGTTGTTGTCTCGACATCAGCCAAGATGACATTAGGCTGCGTATCTGCTGAGGGGTTTAAAGGTGGCTCATGAGCGGAGATTGTAGCTCATTGATGCTGGGATAGATATGAGTGATGTTGTCCAACTTGTATAATTGTCAAATCTCAAAATGAATGTAGCTGTAGGGAACTGATTGATGGGCAGGTGGCAGGTTGATTTGGACAGGAGGGAAGTTCTCATCAGATGGATGGACCACCGCCAGCCTGCAGTAGGAGAAAGATTAAGGCAGGGAGGAGACTGAGAAACTAAGTTGCAATGCTGTCAAACACATTCACATTCTGGGTTGCCTAAAATACCAACACAACAGACTTGTATCAGAAAACACATCAATCAGTAAAGCTTTGCCATACATCTCATCTTTTTTTTTTTCCAGGAAAAAATGTTTATGAATTAATGGCTGTTGGAATCTCATGTAATTACAGTTTTTCTTTGTGAAGAAAACTTTCCATTCTGAAATGAAAAAAATATTCATATGAAAATATCATTATTATTACTGCTGTCGAATGATTAATTGTAATTAATCAAATCCAAAATAAAAGTTTTTGTTTGCATAATATGTGTGTGCGTATACTGTGTATATTTATTATTAACACACACATGCGTGTATATATTCTGAAAATATTTACATATTTACATGCATATGTTTATTCATATAATTTATATTATTATATTTACTACATAAACTCAACATATTTTTCTTAAATATATACATGTGTGGGTATTTGCTATATATAAATATATATATACAAAATAAACATACACATTACACACACATATGTAAACAAAACTTTTATTTTGGATGTGATTAATCACAATTAATTGTTTAACAGCACAAATTATTATTATTATTATTATTATTATTATTATTATTATTATTACATTTGAATGGTGCTTTTTGTTTTGTAGGTCAAAAACATTCATAAGTTTCTACAATAAAGAGAAAAAAATCTTAGTATTTATTAGTCATATAGTAATAATAATTAGTAGTAGTAGTAGTATAAATTATTAGTATTATATTTTTATTGTTGTTATTGTTGATGTTACTTTTGAATGGTTCTTTTTGTCTTTGTTAAGCATGTAACAATGTGGGTCAATGACATTCATAATTGTCCACGATAAAATAAAAAAATTATCTTCTAAAATCATCATGGACTTAGATTTAAGAAGATAGATAGATTCCACAATTAATTATTAGTAGTAGCAGTAGTAGTAATAATGATAATTATTAAAGAAAATGAAGAACAAGAAAAGCATATTATTATTATTACTACTACTACCACTATTGCTGTTGTTGTGTTGAATTTATATGATTTTGAAAAGCAAGAACAGTCTAAAAAGTTTAAACATAGAGTTACACCACTTATTAAAGTTGCCATGTCAAAAAAAGTTAAATTACCAGACTTATTAAAAAAAGACACATTCACTTTCTACCACTGTTTTCTTTTGCAGGTCAGCTGTATCTAAACCTGAATCTAAAAAAAGTGTGAGAATGATGAAGAAAAGTGTGCATCCATCAATCACCATTAAGCAGGCCTGACTTTTACTGATACCTCTGGATCTTATGTGCTCTTAAAATCTACCACAATGTGCCATATGGAGGGGGCCATACATGACATGTTTGCCTCGGAAAGCACTGCAATATGATCACCCAACTGTAAACTAGGAGCTCCAGAATGTGATCTTGATGTTGAAAATACTGGATACCTTTTCCCAAAAGGGAAATGATACTATATGAGAAAGCTCTACTGTAACTGTATGTCTTGGGTGCATGTGAGCTCTGTTCTTTATTAGGTTTCATGTCCTTCCCCTCCCTGATCAGAGTGTTAAGAGGAAACAATGGCTAATTAAAGAATAAGGTTAGTGAGAATGGGAGAATGGGAGAATTGGGACCCCCCACCCCCCTCCCTCCCCTGTTCTTAATGAGCTCTGGGTCTGACCTTGTACAGCCAACACTCCCTGGCACAACCCTGAGCATATCAGTGTGACACGAACACACATATGCACCCAGCCTTTAGTTTTTATTTTTTTACTAATTGAACTTTCCCTAAACAAGAATTGTTCTGTCACACTCACAACTCACAACAGATACATAAGAACCAACTATTAGATTCTTGTTTAGTCATCATTTACTCACCCAGGACTGTATTTTTTTCTTTCTTTCATGAAACACAAAAAGGTCCAGAATGTCCAAGCGGATGGTGATTTATATTGCCAAGCTCTAAATATTACACAGCACCATGAAAGTTTAATAAAAGTAGCCCATAAGACATTTGTACTAAGTTCTGTAATTTTCAAAATAGACTAAAAATTATAATCCAGTCAGTAATGCTTTTCCATTATAATATTTATGAATTTTATAAATGTATGAATTGGAAACTCTTGTATAATTTTTTTGCAATTTTCTTTGTAAAAGAAACAACATTTATAACAAAATAAAATAAAAAAATAGAATTTTTTAAATATGTGGGGAAAAAAATAATAAATAAATAAAATGAAAAAACACTCAGATATTCTGCTTAAGGTTGAGTGAATGGATGAGTAAAAGACCCAACAGGGTTTTTTTACACAGTTGTTTTCACAATTTTAGCAGTGCCGACAGTTGCACTCAAATCAGTGGTAGTAGTGACAGCCGCTGTAATAATGGTAATATATTAACAGCAATATTTTCAGTTTTAAACATCAGTGATAAATAGATATAGCTGGTGATACTCGAGCTAGTACAAATGTAAGAGGTGTTGTGGATCAATAAAACTGCACTGTGCATCAAGCGTTATACAGTCCATGACAATAAACATCCAGCATTTATATACATATTTCTCAAAAGTATATAAAAGCTTTATATTACAAGAAAAACAACAGAATCCCCATTGTTTGCAAATTAAGTGCTCCTCACTCATCTCTAATCTACGACAGGCCTTAAGAGAAAACAAGACCAATGATTCAGCTCTATTTATTGCCAAAAAAAAAAAAACACCACTGAAATATAACATCAAAACAGCAATTTTACACTTAAATTAATCAGTTTTTCTCTGTATCAAACCAGCAGTGTGTTCAATTTGCAGATCTCTCCCTTTCCCTGGTCTCTCTCTGCCAGGCATGTGTGGAGGTAGAGGGAAAAAAATGCGAGCAGAACCGCAGAACAGTTAATAGTAGCACTGCAATAACAATAAAATGTCATCAATCTGCGGTGCCTCCTGCTTCTGTCACACCAAGTTTGTACAGATTAATGATATTAGGCCCGAGTCGCAGGCAGCGGTCTTAAAGGCACAGCAACCCGTGCAAACAAACAATGCCAGCAGAGAGGGAGGGAGGGAGGGAGGGACAGATGAAAGGAGGTAGGGAGAGATGGCATACTACTTGCCAGTCACTGGGCTGTAAACAGATGGCATGATGGAGGAGAGGAAGAGAGAGAGAGAGAGAGAGAAAGAAGGGAAGAGAGAGTGGCTGAAGCCATCGGATGGACTGATGTTAGAGAAGGGAGGAGGGGAGAAGGGAAAACAGCCGACAGATGACTGTTCAATTAAAAAGGGCACTTCAGGGTGGAGAGAGGCAAAAGAAAAGGGAACGAGAGAGAGCAAAACAGAGAGAGGGAGGAGGGACGAGGGAGAACGAGAAGGGAAGACACTTGAGGATTGTGTGGAACAGATTACTGAAAGCGTGTGGACAAAACACACTACGCCGTCGTATCCAGAGATTTTCCCACTATCGTGACTCGCGGGCAATCGTACAAACACACACGACACGTACACGCGCATATGCGACGGCTCGGATAAGGTGTTCACGGTTGCACTGTTTGTGTTTTCATCCATCTGTGTGCCTGGTGGTGACATATCAGCCAAGTGCCTCAATCAATGACACACTCTGGGGGTACTGAGAGCCCGCCCCGTCAGCTTTTTAACCCCTTGCGAGTAACGGATCCGCTTTCAAACTCCCAGCGGTACTAATGCCAGCCACCATCAGCATCACCACAAAATCTGCTCTGGGGCAGGAGGTGAAACAGAGCCCACACCTCCCCTGTCCCCAACAGATCTCTGTGAGAAGATCTCCACGTATCCATTACGTACCCTGCTGCGACTGGGGGAGACCGTGGCAATGAGGTCACTCATTTAGCACTAACTTTGGAAGCCAAGGTCAACTACTGTATTACCTAGACAAGACAATGTCCAAATGTGTGTGTTAGCACATGCGATCTGGCACATTTAGTTGTGGTGACACAAGCCTGAGCCCAGTATTTCATAGTACAGGTCGCTCATTATTAGGAATGTCAAAATATTCTGGTATTTGATGATAATCGCGATATTTAAAAAAATAAATGTATGATGTCATGCTAATAATATACGTAGAGCAATACTGTAAATAATCCAGTATAGCACCTTAATTCTGGTTGCCACCTGTCATAAAATGGAAGGTGGAAGTGACAGATGAAAGCGAGACACTCTGCACGCAGCTAAAAAACAAAAACAAAAAAAACAGGGTGTATGACACTCCAGTTTGTAGAAAGTGCCAATCAATAATAAGTTATTTGCTTTATTTATTTTTAAGTTAAGGTAAGTATATACATATGTATATGTGTGTGTGTATATATATATATATATATATATATATATATATATATATATATATATATATATATATATATATCACAATAGTATTGTTTGTTAATGTGAATTATTTTGGCCATGATAATTGCACAGTGAAAATCTGATATCATGACGGCCCTAGTCAGTAAAGGGTTGACAACCATGTTCCAAAAATCACCTTAATCTGGCATGACTAGTGGGTTGCTGGTTTGTTTGTTGGTCTAGCATCTGGTCCAGCAGCTTGTGCCGCCTAATGACCATCTTAGACCAGTGACAAACCAGCAACCATGTTCCAAAACAGTTAGCTTAAGCTGGACTTTCCAGCTTTTCTTGACAGTTTGTCCCAAAACAATAAAAATACGTCATCATTTACTCTCCCTCATTTTATTCCAAACCTGTATAACTTTTTTTTTTCTTCTGTAGAACTCAAAAGAAGATATTTAGCAGAATGTTCAAGATTTTTTTTTAGTGGCCAACAGTGAGAAATCCATCTGCTTAGAAGGAAATGAGGGTGAATAATAAAAAATAAAAAATGTATAATAATAAATATAGATATTTTTGTGTGAACTATCCCTTTAATTCGCTTTGATATTAAAGCAAGTAGCAAAAAAAAAAAATCCTCTCAAATAATCTTATCTCAAATAATGTTTCCTCTCCACTAACTGATTTCTTCCCTCCCACTCAAATGATGTGATTGAAATTAAGCGTACGTCCTCAGCGGCGGCTGTCTGGTGATGCAAACTTTTCAAGTGTGTATTGCTTTTGCGGTAAATGTGAACACTAGAGCCCTTGTGGGAATACTGCATAGGTTCGAAGCCAGACGTCTGACTTGCCTATGAAGTACCAGGAGAACACTGTTTCTCTATTGCTCTGGTGCTCCGCCTAACCATAACTGTGGTAATGGGTCTAAGTAATCTCTGTAGTACACCTAACAGGAGTGAAAATAAAAGCTGTTCACAGTGAATGTGATGGCTACATCTCTATTTGTCTCTCTGACTCTCTCATTTGGTTTTCTTCATATTGTTGCAATATCTTCATGCGGAAGAGGCGCAGCATGGCCGAATTAAGGGACACTTCAAAGCTTGCATGCTGAGTTTAATGACACAAAGCGTAGTGTGCGAGACCTATTGTTTAGCCTCAACACAGCAATTCCTCCAACATTACACCATTGGATTTTTATGATAAGGAATTAGGGCTGTCCTGTAATTGTGCAGGGGGCTTGTGTAGGACCCAAGAGGACGTGGCTGCTGAGGTGAAGACAGGGATAACACTCGCGCTGCTACTGCCAACATGAAGGAAACAGAGAAGCACAGAAAAATTACAGCAATATTGTCAGTCATAAAGAATGTAAGAAAGAGTCTAAGCCGATAACATAATTCTCATAATCGTTTGCTTGTTTAAAAAAACTGATAGTTGGCCAAGATAGTTGTTTTGTACTTCAAAATGGAATGAAGAGTATATTAAATGTTAATCTTTGCAAATATGCAAGAAATGGGAGGAGGGGGGAAATAGGCAGTGCGTGTGTGGTCCAGCCTGCAGGGATTGTACACAGACAGAAGCCCGCAGTACTAAAACATAGTGAAATGTGTCACATGCAGCAGTTGGAGTGTCGATACCAGTAGCACAGGCCTACTAGCCATGTCATGCTACACACAGACACTCAGTTTATGCTACGCCCGCATGAATGGAGAAGAAAAAAAAGATTCTAGTTGCCTAGGAAACGCTTCACTCTGATAATTATTACTGTAACTATCTCTGCACACCCCACCTATAATAGAAATGGATCATAAATTATAATCAGACTGGCAGCCCTCTGTGGCGAGGGCTGCTCACTGCTGCCACCTTCTGGCCAAAGCTCTCTGCCATTCTCCGTCCCTGCTGTCTGTGTGAGAGGAGCGAGGATACCCTGAGATTTCCTTCTAATTTATGCTCTCTGCTGAACAGAAATTCAAATATTTATGTATTTGATGTTTTTAGACTGCTTTCAGAGAATAATTATTGCGCGTGGAAAAAATGCAGTTAACCGCCAATTGAAATATGGCTTCTTGCAGGATTGCATGTCTTTAAATATTTAAAACTGGGAATTCCCATGGCCATATCCTAAGTAATCAAAAAACAATTAAATATTCTTCCAGTTGAGAAATGCTTTTTTTGTTTGTTTATTTTTAAAAGAATTTGTGCCTTTAAGAAAAAGAAAAATACAAACAAGAAAGTGGGGTTGTGCAATAGTTGCAAAGTAAGCGTCCTACTTTTCTCTCTTCCCAAGAACTGGGAGGCAATAAATAAATAAATAAAAAACATAAACTAAAAAAAAAAAAAAATGTCTAAAATAGCAGCATCATTAAGTTTTCCAGCAACCAGCCAAACAGGAAATAAGATAATTATCAGCATGGATCGTCTTCGTTTCATACAGAACTGCGCACGCCGTCCAATCCTGACAGACATTGAGACAGCTCATCCATTGTTGAGGGGACATTTAAACATTTCGGTCTCTTAAAATGATTAAGTGAATGGGACTTGGACAGCGTGGAGATGCCTGGCAAGCAGACGCACGATGGTGAAGCTACAGCTGCCTTAAATGCGGTTCCATGAAATAGAAACTGTCTTAAATCAACCAAATACAGCTGATTTCAATTCAGCGCCCCTTTTGTGGTGTGGAAAAGTGGTTTTGATTCAAGACGAATGAGCAACAAAAGGTCTTCACCGCTGTGCCAGCTTACCCAATTACTGGCAAACTGTTGGGTCTTAAACCAGCTATCACATGTAAACATTTCCTGCAGCCACCACCCCCTCGGTTTTTACCAGGGCACTGCGAGTTCAGGGGTGGGGGGACGTCTGCTCTGCCATGCCTTCCTCAAGCAGACACACGGTGCTGAGGTTTGGCGCCCACATATGCTGAGTAAAAAAAAGATTTTTTTTTTTTTTTTTTAATTTCTGGAGTACAAACACCACTTATTTTGTTCAGAGAGAGAGAAAGAGAGAGAGAGAGAGAGAGAGAGAGAGAGAGAGAGAGAGAGAGAGAGAACAAGTGGCTCTGTGCATCACAAAAACATCTGACTGTATTTAATCAGTTAGGAGTCTTGTGTCATTTTCACCCATTAACTTTATGTGAATCATGAACAAGTTTCTTCCACTTGTCTCAAAAAGTGCATGCTGCACTTTAAAGCCAATTGTGGCTCTGCCATGAATGCACATCGGTTTCAAATTGCACATTCGCAAGGTCACCAAGGCTGTCAGGCATTTGATCTTTAAAGTTGACTCTTGTGCATAAATATGCACAGAAAGTTCAGCTGCAACAAAACTTTCAGATCTCAAACGATGAAACTGCTGCTCACAACAAGAGCGAGAGAAAAATTATAACAGCTTTGACAAGTTCCCTAAAACGGAACTCGGAGACTTTCAAGAGCCCCCGTTCACAGAAGTTTACGGCATGTTAGCAATATGTTGGATTCAAACTGTACAATGCAAATCATAGTGGAGATTCTCATTAGTAGGTATTGACAAGCCACATAAAACAGCCTTCTTATGTGCGCCCCTTCTCCATGCCAGCTTTTTCGGCTCACCTCTCCTTTTGTCTCATCTTTCCGCCCGAGCTGTAGCCGTGCATATTTCAGATCGGCATGACAGACAGTGGAAATTATTTATCCTGGGTTCTGAGCTCGTGGCGAGCTGTTTAAGCATTCATACTAACAAAGGGCAGCGGAGTCACAACGTGGCTGACAAGGCCTCTCTCTTTCTCTCTCTCTCGCATACACACACACACACAGCAGCACTTTTCAGAAAGACTCAGTTTTTTTCTGATTCTCTGACCTTTGAAGCAGCTTAGGTTCACAAAACACTTCCAAACAGTTCTCTCTAATGGCCCCCTACTCAAACAATCGGCAGAACGCTCCGACCAAGATGATTGATCTCCGACAAGCAGCTCGATGTAGCTCCATGAATCATTAGATCAGCTCAGAGGTAGAGAGAGAGAGAGAGAGAAAAAATACAAACCGGTCTGCAAAGGTAACGAAAGATGAAAAAAGGCGGAAGGCATATTGCATGCAAATAAGCTTCCACACAGCTGAGCATTTCAAAACTACCAAAAAAAACAAAATTTGAATGAATGGTGCATATTTGACATATGAGGAAATGGAGCTTGGGTCTCATTTTATTGTAACTCAACACAAATGGAGATCACTAGGTTGCTACATATGTAACTGTTTTTTTTTTTTACATCTGTAGCGTTTAAGCAGGCATCGCTATCCCATCCTGAGCGCTGGCTATGCTGGTGGGGGGTGAGCATAAAACAGGGCAGTAACATGCTGTGAAACAGGTTATAGTGCCCCAGGACAGCAATATCAGAGAGAGGGAAGAGGGGTGTGAAAGAAGAGTAGTACACATCTGTCTTTCTTAAAAAAAAAGAAAGGAGACAGAAAGGAAGAGAGGAAAAAAAATTGACAGAAAAGCAAGAACAAGGAAGAATAAGGAAAATAAGAAATAGGAAAATAAGGAAGAACTGAAGGACAGGAGGAATGAAAAAGAGAGAGTTAAAGAGTAAAAGTATGCATGAACGAGTGAAGGAACAAAAGGGGCAAAAGAAAGAGTGAGCAAAATAGCAAAAGAAAGAAAGAAATAAAGAGAAAAAAGATAGTGTTGTAGCAACGTTCACTTATTTATTCATTTGTGTAATAATTATTTATTTATTATACATGCACTGCCATTCAAAAGTTTGGGATCAGTAAGATTTCTATAAGTTTCTTATGCTCATCAAGGCTGTATCTATTTGATCAAAAATACAGAAAAAGAATTGTCAAATCTTTTTGCAATTTAAAATAACAGTTTTCAATTAAATATACTTTAAATTATAATTTATTCCTGTGATGCAAAGCTGAATTTTCAGCATCATTACTCGAGTCTTCAGTGTCACATGATCCTTCAGAAATCACTCTAATATGATGATTTATTATCAGTGTTGGAAACAGTTGAAATTAATAATTTTATTTAGCAAGTATGTGTTAAGTGGATATAAAAGCGATAGTAAAAAAAAAAGAAAAGATTTATATTTTGAATAAATCATGTTCTTTTAAACTTTTTATACATCAAAGATAAAAAAGTATCTCAGTTTCCAAAATAAAAAAATATTAAGCAGTTTCAATACTGATAATAAATCAGCATATAAGAATGATTTCTGAAGGATCTTGTGACACTGAAGACTGAAGTAATGATGCTGAAAATTCAGCTTTGCATCACAGGAATAAATTATAATTTAAAGTATATTTGAATAGAAAACTGTTATTTTAAATTGCAAAAAGATTTGACAATTTTATTTCTGTATTTTTGATCAAATAAATGAAGCCTTGATGAGAAGAAACGTCTTTAAAAAAACATAAAAAAAATCGTACTAATTTACTGATCCCAAACTTCTTTTTTTCTTTCTGATCTTACTTATTCCAACCTTTTGAACGGCAGTGAATATCACTATTTATAAGAAAGAAAGAAAGAAAGGAAGAAAAAAAGAGGCATACAAAGGAAGTGGGAAAGGAAAATAGGAAACAGGTAGTAAATGAAAGTGGGGATAAGACGTTTGAAAGAGTGTGGCTGGCTGATACATGCTCTTAACTTTTCCAGTTCTTCACTGAATTATCAGACACTATCACACAGCATTTCTGAGGCAGCACCAGCCTTTAATGTAGCGCTGTGCCAGTCTGCTGCAAGCCGCTGACAGCACTGTGAGCAAAGGAGACCTGTCAAAGGTCAACGTGTGTGAGACACTTCTAACTGCAGGAGACAACAACAAAACAGCACATATCTGTCCCTAGATACTTATAGCACTAAAGAATCATTATTACATGTCCACATGAGTAATACATGTGTATATACAAGCATACATTTGCCTTTTTGCCATTTTATAGAAACTGACTGTCTAATAGGAAACAGGAAATGACATGAAGAGATCGATCTGGAAATGACGTCATTTGAATTTGAGTTTTTTTTTTATTACTAAGAATTAAAAAAATAAATAAAATACTGTATTAAAAATATATATGTATATATTTGTGCAACACAAAACTCAAATGCCATGTAACATCAAGTGAGGAAAAATGCTCACTTAAAGCACTGCATTAAGAGAGATGTGGCCTGTGTGACCCTTGTCCGTCTCATTTTGCTCTGGACTTAACTGAATCTGAACGTCATATCAAATCATATTGCAGGCAGATGTGGGCAAGTAGAAAATGAACAAAAGCTGCCCTTGTCCCTTCCAGTGTCACTGTGTGAGAAAGACTCACAGCGTGTCAGACTGGCAGTCAGGCAGCACCGCTGGAACCAGTGCCACATGACTGTGGACAGGAAAGAAAGACAGGTTCTTCAAGCCTCCCATGCCTCTTCATGTTTGCAGTGTTCAGCTATTTTGAGCCCTCGGCAGGTACAAGAATGTAACTTTCTGTTGTCTCTTTTTAGAGCACACAAAAAGCATGGATGGACAGGGAGATGTGAGAGGGGAGAAGTGGATGTCACAAGCAACTTTTCTTTTCTTGTCACAAAAAGCAGCTGTGCAAGAAAAATTTGAATGTTACAATGTGTAATAATTAGAGCTGTCAAATTCACATTCATTTAGTGTGATTAATTATAAAGAAAATAACCTGAAAAATTAACACAATTAATCATGCAAGTAACAAAAGTAAATTGCATAAGGAATTGTCACCTTCATGTTTCTCTTGAGATCAAGACAGATATATCAAAATTTATATAGGCAACGAATTATGCTGATTAATTCACTGAATTAAATCACATCATGCAATACATTTTAAATTAATTACATTTTAAATGACTGACAACCTATCATTATCATCATCATTATTATTATTGTTGTATACTTGATATACTACCAATGATTATTCCTAATAAATACATAAATAAATAAACAACAACAACACAATCATGAAAACTACAAAAACACCCATATAGTACTTTTTCATTGTCAAATACCACATACTGAATGAAATGTTCATTTAGAAGAACAAGGGACAATAGATGATGATTAGATCAGTGACCTTTGCACCAGCTCACACACTCTTCCCCGTTGAGAGGTCAGAGGTCACGTCTCAACAACCCTAACCATGTTTACACAAGCTTTACACAAATGCACAACACACTTCAAGAGGTCACAGGTCAATTCTCTAAACACCTGTAGAGTGGCTGCTGTTTCTGAATGTACAGAACAGTTAAGAAAAAAAAGAAAAAAAACATACAGAAATACATGCCAGAGTCTGCAAGTCACACAAGAAGGTGAAAGAGAGAGAGAGTGCTTAAATCCCTCTAAATAAGAAGCATATGCACCTAGGTATTACAGTATATTAAGAACAAATTAAATGAAGCCAGTTAAAAGAAAGAATTTATTGGACACAAACTCCAGATGGACTCCAGATTCCGAAGAAAACAGAATAAGGAGAAGAAAGGTGCAAGAATTGAGAACACAAGAAGTAAGAGAGAGAAGACAGGGAAATAAGGAGAGAAAAAGTGCACCGATCCTCAAGAAGGCAAAGAAAGACAAAAGAGACACAATGACACTGCTAAGAGGAACAGCAGTGGACAACTCTAAGGACTTTTGCTCCCAGTGTAAAGACCAGTGGGATTGTGTGGTGGCAGTGGGTGGGTCCCCTTTAAAACCTGACGTGTGGGGGGAAGAAGCCCCAAACCTCCCCAACCCCCTCCAGCTGAGCGCCAAGGCTGCACAGATGCAAACTCCCCCCTGACCGTGCGCTTGCCAAGACGAGCTTCCGAACCCACACCAGCTGGGAGCCCTCTGATGAGGCCAACACATCCATTTCCGTGGTAACCGTGCCCCTCTCCCCCTGTCCTCGCCAACATACACACACACACACACACACAAATACAAACACACACAAAATCTAACTCCCACCCCGCACATCACATATTTGCCAGCAACAATATCACGGCACAGGGGCAGAACACAGCTAAATACTGCCTCCCGTACACACAGGTGACTTAAACGTAGTGTTGAGAACAAACCACCACCATGATGAAGTTAAAATACAACATAATGTTTGTCTCCAGCTGAGTGATTTGAGTGTCAGGAAGAAAAAGGCAAAAACATTAAATTCAAATTTGGTTCAGAGCAGAAAAGCTTAAGACAGGAAGCCAAACCCAAATGTCAATTCTAAAGCATTTAGGTGTTAGCTCAGCTTTTTTTACCGTATTGACCGATCTACACTTAACAGGAAGGAAAGACATGATGTAATGTTAGAACCGACAGCACCTCACAAAACACAGACAGTACCACAGCCTAACACACTGAACCTTTTTGTTGTTTAGGTTCCCCATTTAAACATCAATTAATGCAGAAACTTAAAAATACCACGCAATGCACTCCTAATCAATAAAAATGCCATTTAGTGGCACCTTGACTATGACTAGCTTCTGCCAAAACCTTTTCCAAGCCAAGAACTTGTGCGGCAGCAAATTAATCAACAATCTTGCCATATTGTGTGAACTCTCACTGAGATCCCATCAAAAACACATGACTGACATCTGTTGGACCAGTCATGGGCTGAGCACAAACATGTTCTCTCACTCCCTCATGCACTACACAAACACACACACGTCCACTGGCTGTGTGTTACTCAAAGCTATTAGCTTACTCCACTTCTGGCGTATCCATCCTCAGGGTAATCCAGTGAAGGAGAGACGCACGGCTGGGGAATAATGCGGCATTGTTTTGGGAATGTGGAAGATAGGGAAGAGGAGACAAGACAGCATTTATCAAGAGGAGCTGGTAAACATATAATCTCAATAAACTGCCAAGGTCAGGCAAACTGCACCTGGCAGACGTGAAGTGTTGAAGAATGGAATGGCATGAAACAGGAATTCAGATCCTGGATCAGGATCGGTGGCTCCTCCAGGTAACCTTGGGGTCTTTGTGCTCTTAGAAAGAGGACACCCAGTTCTGCACAACACCCACATACATTTATCCCTCTCGTCAAGTGTCCTGGTTTTAAAATGGTGGTTCGGCTGCTGCTCGTTTTTTTGAAGTGCCAGGGCCACAGAGTGTGCAACACAAAGCCGGTAGCGGGCGTGCTAACACCAGAGCCATGCCAAGAACAACAAGCCAAGCAAGCAGCTGTGCACTAGTGGGATGGCTTGCCCGAGGAATCAAAGATTGCCGCCGAAGAAAGAAAAACAGCATTTCAAAGAAGTGGCCCTCTGTATTGCTGTTAGTCAAAGTCTGGAAACAAAGAGACAGAGTCACAGGCCATGAGAGAACCCAGTGTCCAAATCATCTTGAGAGACCGCTCAGGGTTAGCTTTAGTGGGACAACTCCCCCTCATTCAGAAGTGTTAATGAGCTTTGATCACGACATGCAGATGAAAGATAGGATGAGTTAACAGGCTAGCAGATGGGTGCAAGCCCACTGAGATCTGAAAGAAATAGTGCAGCAAGAGCTAAAGAAGTAAAAGAGACTATATGAGGCATAGTCCACTCTGCGTCCAGACAAACACCATGGCGCCTTGGCTACAAGACCTCTGTTTTCCCAACTGAAAATGCCTTTATCAGTCAAGCCTTCTTGAGTGCAAGCTACGAGTTAATGTTACATTCCAGTTAGTCTGTGCTCCTGGAGGAATTTTAGATTCCAAATGCACATACGATATCCAGTCTTTTCACTCCATTACAGTAAAGAGAGAGTGCTCTTAACCATTTCAGATGTTTCCTAAGGCATAGCACCTGGGGCTCCCCCATCGAAGAATCACTCAAAGATCAAACAGCTAATATTCTTTGCTGTAGCGAAACCACTGCATTACCACCTAATGTCTCAGAATCACATTTCCGCGCTCACTTTACGCCATCATCACTAAAAAGCTGCATTATCTTTAAAGCTCCAACCTTAAGAGAAATAAAAAGAAGGGAGAAACATCATCTTTTAAGTGGCAAATTTGGTCATTACCCAGGGAAAGAGTAAGAGATGTTTAACGGCACGCTGTTTGCCCATGTAAAGATGAGGAAAGTGATAGAAAGGCACGAGAGACGCAGATATAAGGGAGATGAACGGAGAAAGGATACCTCCCGTTCTCGTGCCTTTGGTGAAAAACACTCGAGCCAGCGGTTAACCTCCATCCCCTTAGGACAGATACCGAAGCATCTGGCTGTTTCTAATACCTTCAGAGAGGACAGAGAGGGAGAAAGGTAGGAAGATCCTGTAAAAGCAAGAGGGCGTCCACGTGCCTACAACCTTCCGACTGATCGGTGGCAATAGGCCACTGCCAAAGGCCCGGCTCCTTAGCTCTCATCTCCCATTACTGGTGAGACAAAAGCAGGCCCTGAACTCCCCTTCACCCTAACCAATTACCAGCCCCCAGGGACAAGCCCAGACCACTCCGAGCCAACTCGACTCTTTTCATCTCTATCATTTGCTGTTGCAGTGGATCAGAGCTTGCTGCTGCTGCAAATATTGCAACTGCAGTGGAAACTGTAATGTATTGTGTCAGTTCATCTGTTTGATGCTAGCATTCCTAAAGAAACAGCTGTATCCACTGACATCAATAAATAAAACAGTGTTATCCAGTGACCATCTGATGTCTCAAACTGAAAAATTGCCAGAAGTGGCATATAGGACACTACTTTCTACTTCTAAGGAGAGCTGAACAGAAAGCACCAGCAACAGTTCTTTTGACTGATGAAACACCCGTTAATTCCTGTCAGATATTCTGTATAAAGCCTCCAATGAGTGGTGTTTCACAAAGCCAGTGCACAGCAAGTCTTCAGAATGGACAACTTATCTAAAATCAGTGTTTAGTCTCTCCATTCCTACTGTGGTCTCCATCAGTCCTTCTTCAGTCGCCACAGCCTCCTTTCATGACAGATCATCTTGTCAGAATCCTGAAGTAAGAGTGAACAGGGTAGGATGCTTTCTTGTAAATAATGAGTATTTGAAATGAAATCTGTGCATGGCATAATGATAACTCCATCTCGAAAAGGGCCACATTTTCAAGCTTTTCTCAAAAAATGAAAAAGTATTACATGGCTTTTCTGCCTAAAGGCTCCACTTAAGGCAAATTATCATTTACCTTTCGAGGGCTGCCAGATCATTAGGCAGGGACATTAAAATCACCAGAGGGGGCCAAAGTGAACCAGTGCCCGGTACATAGCTAAGCATGCGTGTGCAAGCGCAAGTGAAACTGTGTGTGTCTAAGTGTGTGTGTGGGGGGGGGGGGTGTGCCAGTATGCATTTTTTGTATATGTGTGTGAGATGACATCAAAGCTTCCAGCAGTCAAGGGTTTGCCATGTGTCCAGAATCATTTGACATGAGCAGATGCATCATTAAAACCTTGCCACACGCGCAGCTTCCTGTGCCAGACACCACAGCCATTCTCACTCTTGTAGTCATTAGCAGTATTCTTTATTCAGTCTCTCCTCCGTATCTCAAACGTTCTACAAACATGGGCAGATCCAACGAGGTGAGAAATCTATTCCTCTTTCGCTGCTCTGGCCTTTTCCAGGGTCATGGGACTTTCGGCATGTATCTGTCAGTCAACCGAGCAGCTGGACGACTTGGATATGTGACTCTTTTTCACATTTTTTTTTCTTGTTCTTTCTTCCTTTTTTCTTCTCTGGCCAGATGGTGGCATCCAAAGCTCCTCTCATTAAATCAAACTGACTGGTCGGGTGTGTGGCGTGGCCAGAGACCACCTTCTGATGTTCAGCCAGGGATATGTGAAGGGACAGACCTTACCTTCTTCTGAGGGGCTGGCATATGGCCCCAGCACAGCTGTTTTACACCTTCCCCTTCTCATCTTCTTCCCTCCCTTAAATCACTCTGTGTTTGGTCCTTCTCCTCCTCCTGGTCAATGCTACTGTCAAGCCTGGAATCCAGACTGGTGCGTACACACACACACACACACCGACACAAACCCAGCTGTTTAAGGAGCTACTACCAGACATCGGCAGTCACCACCTTTTTCTCCTAAGGAAAAGGATGTTGTGTCTGTCTAAGTCTATGTCTCACCATAAAGCAAGACTTCCAGGTTTAAAATAACAACTCCAACATTTCCGGGTGAAAGGACAAAGCAAACTGTCCATTGTGGAAAGAGAGAAAAAATGTTCACTGAGTGGTGATTTCTTAACAATGAAGTTAAAAAATATCTTTGGAGGTACACCTGAACAATACAGCAGGAAGGGCTGGGGTGAATACCGCTGGGAAAAGAAGAGCTGGCGCAAAGATCAAAGTTTGGCTTTTGACACGGCATTGTCTTTAAATGATCCAGACTGTAAACACAACACATGGGTGCTCTGTGAATGAGCCGTATCTGTCTATCTGTCTTTATATCTGTCTGTCTGTCTGTCAGTCTGTCTATCTATATATCTATATATCTGTCTGTCTGTCTGTCTGCCCATAAGGCCTGTAAACCGATACATTTCAAAGCATTTTTCAAACATTTAAGTAAGGCTATACATTCAAAGTTTGTCTTGACAAGCTTTGATTTTAGTTAAATATTACAGTTTTTTAATCCATTTTAATTCCACATGCTCACATGTAAAATCAAATTATGCATCCTGTTTGCTACCTAAACTGAAATTCATGAACTGAAAGTTTAATTTAAGTAAAAGCAAAAAGCCAAAAAAAACAAAACAAAGATGTTAAATATTTTAGATGCTATTTTTCTATCCAGACCATCACAAACCTTCCTAGTAATTAGTTGCAACAGCCATCAATGATATATGTTCATGTGTCATTGAGGTCAGGAACAGAGGCAGTGAGAAGAGATGCTTTATCAGAGCACTAGATAGACAACAAGGACCGAGAGACCTCTAACCAGCCCTATCCAGCCGTCAAGAGCTTGCGGCAGCTACTCTCTCCTCTGTCTCCTTTACAAGGAGATGAACTCCTGGGCACAATTAAGAATTGCACTCTGAGGATTTTCCGATGTTCGGTTATAAACTACAATGTGCTACACATTTCAAAGACAGCAGGTTTTTACTAGGCATGGAAAGCGTGTCGCACACCATCCTTTACATGAGTGCCGAGTTTCAGCCGAGCAATGCTCAAATGCACCAGCAATAAACAGCAGATTTATGGAAAATATTTTCATCGTTTTGCCTCTGTCAATGCCACAGTTTCAAATTAAGTATTGATTAATCACTTTCTTTTTAAGCAAAAATGCAGAAAAGCAATATCAAAGCACAGCGGAAAAAAAAAGATTATACCGCCAATTCAGGTTCGTTCCAATCATTCATAACCGTTGTATTGACAAATACCAACTTGCTAATCACTGAGCTCGAGAAATAAAAATGGTCAGCATTTCCCCCTGGACACACTAAAGCTGAAATATATCAGTTGTCTTTAACAAGCAAATCTCTGAGAACTAGAGTGAGGAGAAAATAAATCCTGTATAGATTGTGAGTGCATGTGCTTGTGTCTGTTTGTCTGGCTGTATGCATGCAGCCGAACAAAACCCCAAAGCGTAACATCAGGACTCATGAAGGCATATCTGCAGTGGGCAGTGTGGACCCCCGGTGTTGCTCTGGTGTGGTCAAACCAGGATGAAAAGGTCAAGGTAAATTTTAGAGCATGCAAAGAGCTTTAAAATATTCACGGTCAGCTTTTTAGCACATGTGGCCACTCCAGACGTAATGAGATGGGAGTAGTAAATATTTGCTGATGGTCTGTACCATTCCCATGCGCTGAAGCTTATTTTGAATACTGAGGATGCTGGGGAGGCAAGTGGAGGGGGCACCTGATAACTAATTAGTACATTTGCACAAATAATTAAAATGATTGATTGATTTTTCACAGAGAGGCGTGGGAGACATGTCAAATGAAAATGGTCTGCCGTTAAGGCCAGACTACTGGTGGTCCATCTGAAATCATCATTCTGAGCATATGCTGATAATAGGAAATGAGACAGACAGATGACATTAAAGACAGTAGAAAGACAACTTCTCCCTAGAGGTACACTTTGTGAATTTTTCTTGGGGGAAAAAAAACGGTCATCTTCAAATAACTCTTATAAACCTATAACTTGTTAAAAAAATATCTAGGGTAATTGTAAGGGTTTAAAGAGAAGATGTATTTTTAGCACTGTACATCCAAAATCAGAGTATTTAAGGCAATTCAAAATTTGAGACCACTGAGACCATTTGAGACTCTTCACTTAAGTAGGCCCGCACTGAATCTGCACACTTTTACTTTTTCACCAGTTGTGAGGGATAATGTTTAATTCAGCAGCATGGAAAATCCAGTATATTATAAGTAAAAAATAAATAAACATAAATAAATAAGTAAATAAAAAAGAAGACCCTAGTAAAAAAGTAATATATATAAAATAAATTTGTTCCATGCTAAGTATAGTTCAAATCTATTAACATATTTTTTGGCTCGAGGCTAATAATGTGAAAATTATAATTAAACTTTACTTGGATTGGTACACAATGCACATTTATTACTATTAAGATGGTGAAGAGGATTATATTTGAATATTAGCTTATTATTTAATATTATTAGTATTTATTATATAAATTATTATTTATTATATAAAGTATTTATTTTAATAACATTATAAGTATAAACAAATCAATAATAACTTTAATAAATTTAAAAAAGCAGAGCTAATAAGAGTATTATAATCTTATTGGTATAAATAATACAGAACACATTATCAAATTGATTGACAAAAAAAAAATCAAGGGACAGGAGAGCGTACAACTTTGAGAATTCTGAGGATAAGAGTTTTGTACAGAGTTCTGCAGCCGCAGATTCAGTGCAAGCCTTCTCATAAGATGGGGTGCCAATGAGTCACTAGGTAACAGCATCTCATCTAGAATAAGAGCAAGGTTACTTTAAACTCCGATTTGTATTTTGATATAAAACCGAAGGGCTCTGGGCTCTAATGTCCTGCTATTCATCTGAGTGATGTTTGTTTTGCCTTGAGCAAAGCATTTAAAACCCAACTTGCTCCAAGGGCACAACAATATGACAAGATTTTATTTTTTATTTTTTTTAAATAAATATTCCACACAGCCCATTACCAGTAGTTGAGTCTTGTGGAATGCATATAAGGCCACGTCCTATTCCTCTCCCCTGCTGCAGAAACGTGCACAAGGGCTGACGTGCCAGTCTCTTAACATCAGTGTGAACACACACATTACACTGAGCAAATAGATATTCTCTCTCATTATCCTGTCTTTTAAAGTAAAGGAGAGGCAGGCTGTTTGTGATGGCCGCACGTAATTTCCCCCTCATATAGAATTCAAATATAGACAGTTAGGAAATGGGAAAGAGGAACCAAAAGGAAGAGAAAATGAGAATGAGAAAGAGAGAGAGAGAGCCCGGGTTGATTTCTCCATCAGGCCTTTTTGTTGGTAGTGAGCAGACACGGGAAAGATTCGTCTTCATCTTCCTGGCTGGCTCTTACCGGGTTACTGTAACTGACACCTCACTAGTTTTTCGAGGGCCTCTGCGAATCTAACGCATGCCATGGAATTCTTCAGCACTTTGTACAAGTCACTGAGGGTTTTTTTTTTTTTTTGGATGGCGAGGAAAGGTGGAGCGAAGGAGAGGAGGGCAGGATGGGTAGGGAAAGGTGAAAAGGACGTAACTAAAATAGAAATGTGAATTGGAGAATAGGGGAACATAAGGAGGAGGGGTAAATAAGAGTATAATCCCTCTTATGTCAGGCATAGACTGGAGAGAAACAAGATTAGGCGATACCTACCATACCGTTACAATTAGTCTCAGCCTTGACTTAGTGCTCACATTGAATGCCTCTCTAACAGGGTCAAGGAAAAAATGATTTAAACGTCTATATTTGTGCACTGGCTAAAAGAGTGGCGCACAATTTGTCTCTGTCTCTCTGTATTTTAGCAACATCTGGCAGTAGGAGATTTAGGTTAGACAAGTAATTAGTGCCACGTATTTGTCCTAAAGACAGGTGTATTTTCATTTAAAAATCACTTCATCACTGTGCTGGAGAGCAGCCGGCACACACACACCTCACCTTGCAAGCTTTACAATGACAAGTTTGTGTGGGTTGATGTAAACTTGAAAGGTAAGCTGCAAACGACCCATAGTGTAGTTTTTCTTCAAAGCATCAAGATCTTGTCCAATAGAGATATCGTTTTATCCACAGTCAGCTGATGTCATATGATGATGCATTAGTTGAACTGCACAGATTGGTTCTTAACATATACAACAATTCATTTACACCTACAGTAAATATATGCAGTACTGTTTAATAGTGTGCAGCCAGTTAGTTTGATTTCTTAATGCTTTTTGATCAAACATACAGTAAAATCTGTAATATTATATAATATTATTACCAATTAAAATACCTTCATTTCAATATTTTTATTATTTTTTATTCCTGTGATGAATTCACAACATCCGTAACTTCAGTCAACTTTTTTTTTTAATTAGTATTACTATTTTTCCCAATGTTTAGAATTGTTATTCTGCTTAATTGTGAGGAATATTTTACATTTGTTTAAGGGATATTTTGATGAATAGAAAGTGCACTGTCACTTCTGACCATGTTAAAGCATTCTTTCTTGTTTATTTTACAAAATTAAATAAATTACCCCAAACTTTCGAACAGTAATATGTGTATATATTAATAATATGATATATAATGTAATACATAAGGGGTGAGTGAGCACATTTCGCATCATTCTTGTACAGCAAATGTTTACCCAACAAACATTTCTTTTAATTAAAGCTCCGCATGATGTTTAATCGGGAAGTCTTTTTTTATTCTGATTGTAATGAAGTATGAATTTGCATATTGTATACAGACACTAAATGGATAAAATATGAAACGTCACAGTCTCTTCCATTAATACATGGTCATTGCTCTTTCTCCCTCAGATCTCAGTATAGTGCCCCTCTCTCCTTCACTGACTAATCATGTTGTTTGTTTCCATCGTAACTTTTTCAGATTGAGTGCTGAAGTCTTTTAAAATGGAAATGTACTTCATCATGGTCATTTGACACTGAGCGCTAATAAATCAAGGCCAGTCCTCTTCTACTGCGAATTAAAGTAAAACAAACAGCAGAGGACCGTTCCTCTTTACTGGACCTAATGGAGGTCACATTCACCCACACTATGCAATTAAACAGACTCCAGAACAAAAGCTCTCTCCCTCAAACCATTTCTTAAAAAGGGATGGTATTATATTCCAAGACAAATAAACATCTATGAAAGTCTTACCTGTCCAAACAACATTTTGCATTATATCAGTTGAAACTGACTGGAAAGATATTAAGGATTCGACTAAATTCACTGAAACAATACACAAAACACTTTACCCTATAAAGTACAATAACAAATCCAAAGACTTCATCTAACTAAAATATTTCATGACAGAACTGTGCAGGCAGCCCGGCAAAAAAATAAAATAAAAATCTAAAGAGCAATAAGAAAACAATGAGATCAATTGTAATTCAACTCGTTCCCTCTGAATGGAATTATCAGCACGCAAAAAGAAAATTCGAAATATCCTTCGCTGTATAGGCTCAATCAAA